>NC_061117.1:150487265-150488903 GCF_002878395.1 Capsicum annuum
AGAGAGATAAGAAATACTCTAAACATTAGGAGCTCACTCTAAGTCTCTGAATCATGGCTTCTCCTCACGATGCACTCATCAATGGCGATAACTCGTACTATGATCTATAAGTTGTAGAACTATAGTATGAATACCAAGAGAATGGTACTCAGTAGGCAACTTTCAACTAATCTCCAAAGATAAAATAGATATATACAATATACAGGAATTATAAACTTACCAACCTTTATGAGAACAACCTCAATTATTCCATTGGGCATCATTATGGTCTTGTTCACCAATTTCAGAATCAAATGGTGTGATACTGGGTCACCTAACCCAAGAGTTTTAAACATGGACAGAGGCATCAAATTGATACTTTTCTCTAAATCAATCAAAGCATAGATTACTTCACCGTCACCAATCTGTATAGGAAGGGTGAAACTCCCAGTACTTAAGCTTCTCAGGCATCTTTTTTACTACCACAGAGCTGCACTCTTCCATCAATGTCACCACCTTAATATCCTACATCTTCACTTCATTAGTCACCACATCCTTTAAGTCCTTGGTGTGCTTAGGCATTCCCTGGAAAACATCTACAGAGGTAAATTAATGAGAAGTTTTTTGAATGTGTCAAAGAACTTCTTAAAACAAACATCCTCTATGGTTTCATGAATCTTAACGATAATGGTAGCGAGTGGTTTTTCCTTCTCAATAGCTTTAGTCTTTGGGTACTCAAACTTCCTAAATTATCAACAACTTTGTCTGCAACTGGTCGAGGAAATAGCTCTACATCTACCACCTTATTTTTCTTTAGAGGTCTATAATTTATCTTTTTACCACTCCTCAGTGTGATTTTCATTACTTGTTTTGAAGGTTCTTTGTAACTTTTCAAACCACCTTGGGCCTGGTATTTTGTGCCTTCTACAATAGCCCCAACTGCTGCTTTAACTTTTTTTATGCAATTTTCTAATTTTTTATACCAACTGCCATTTTCTCTTGATTAGCCAGTATTTTTTATAGTGTTTACTTAATGTTACTGGATGATTTGTTATACTGTGGCCACTAAAATTGTTGTTGCTCGTTGTTACCCCAAGAATAAATAGATTGAGTTAACGACTTTTGGTTGTAGACATACCATAATTCATCTTTTGAGCAATGGCTTCAAAATTGATGGATTCAGGATTTTCACCACACAAGTCTATAGAGTAGCCATTATTTCAACAAATCTCCCACCATACTGGAGCCTGATGCACTGTATTAACCTGAGCCTGAGGTTGTTGCACACTGATACGCCCAAATTACACATCTCTTATGAGAGAGTAAGTGGTCTTTGACAAGTATATAACCCAACTAGGTTGGTGTCGAATCTGTAACACCCCAATTCGCTCAACTGGAATGCTACACGGTGCTCATGATCCCAAGGGACCACAAGCTAACCCATGACTAATATCTGTACCTGCATACTACAAATCATGATATAATAATACAGAATATATAGAACTGTAAGGCCGTAAGGTTCAACTGAATAAAACCATATGGGTGAAAATACCCAAAACAACTCAATCTGAACGTAAATCTGAACATAAATCTGAAAGCCTCTAAACTATCTGAATAAGGAGTTGAAGGAACATGTCTCCAACTAACTCCATAAAACTA
>NC_061117.1:150489003-150506573 GCF_002878395.1 Capsicum annuum
CCCAAAACAACTCAATCTGAACGTAAATCTGAACATAAATCTGAAAGCCTCTAAACTATCTGAATAAGGAGTTGAAGGAACATGTCTCCAACTAACTCCATAAAACTTAACTGAAGAAATAAGTAAATAAATCAAATCATATTGTCCTCGAATCAATGAGGACTCACTGTGTCTCTACGACTGGAATACTACCGCTACTGCTGGGCTAGAGCTCGTGTCTCGGAACCTATGGTGTAACATGAAAAGAAAGCACCATAGTGCAAATGCGTCAATACAACTAGAGTACTAAGTATTCGAGGAAGGTAGGCTGAATATAAAGTGTTTCATGCATGAACAACACTGACTAACTAATATGAATGATGGAGTGCAAACAACCATATATAGAAACTGGGACCATGAATACACGATAGCATGACCTGTAAGCTAATACATGGTTTACTGATAACTATCATGATTGATACAGAAACTGAAAACATGGATGGCTGTATCTGACAGTCCTATATATACTGAAATCTGAATAACGTCCTGAGTTCTTTTACTGAGACAGATACTAAAATGGTGGGAAGTATTGTTTAACCGACATGCCCCATGTATGCCGTTATGGCTAAGCTGGGGTTCAATCTCTGCCCCAACTAGAGAGGTATCAATACCGTGCCACGGGTAAGGACAGCCTGTGAGTGACCCTTATCTGGCGGGTACTCATTGAGAATGGTGGGAACCCAAAATTAACGAGTTAAGCCACCTCATCAACCCTAATTTGACGGGTTAAGATGTCTCAACCTATGCTGGCTACGTAAATCTGGAACACAAGGAAGACTACTAAGAATCACACCCTGAATTGGCAGGTGAGTTCCCATCCTTGGGTTCACTCGGTGCTAACCTCTACTCCCATATGGAGGGATTCAAAATAAATAACTGACTGTGCATGACTTAATATTACTGAATTCCATTGACTGGCGGAATGTTACTGATATCTGACAACTGACTAAGATCATGAGGTTTTCCTGAGTCATATGACTGACTGAAGTCTATGGAATCATAGATTGAGTTTGTATATCGTGAAACATGACATGGCTCTAGGCACACAGATATAGTTTTTGGGTACAAGTACCCCCAGACTCGATGGAAGGAAACTGACACACATGACTGACTTGATTATAAGAGTAGATTCCATAATTTATAATATCATAAGTAGGGATCTCATACTAAGCATGGTTATCAACGATGTATTGTATGGAAAGGATTTCATATCACATGGAAGTACTTGCACAATCTTAATATCATGTTCATTGCATAATCATATTGGCAACACATACCAATAGCATAGAAGTTCATATGGATTGCATGGTTATCATACATCTTGTTCATAAGTAGGATTTGCAAGTAAACATAGCATAATCTCATAAGAATAGTTCATGAGTATTCCAACAAAATTTACAAGGCACATTATCAACATAGAAGTCATTGGAACGTAAGGGTATATCATGAATCCTTCATTTAGTCACAATTTAGCTATATTGCAAGATTTCTAGTTTCTTAGGCATTTTATAAAACACCTTACAAGCACATCTTAAGCATAGGTGAAATCATCAAATTATACATCATGAACAACAAAATTTACATGTTTTCAACTCATATGATATCATGAAATTCAAAAAATATATATATAAAGATTCCATCTTGGGAATCACCCAATATCAACAACATGATCATCAACACCCAACAATATAGAAATCATACTTTATAATGAAAAAGAGGGTTTTTGAGCTTTATCAATGAACGGGATCCATAAATCAATTCACGCATACCTTAGAAGGAAGATTCTTGATGATTGACGAAGGCTCGAAATCGGATCTTCATGCTTAATTACACAACCCTAGTTGTTTTTCTCTTTTAGTGCTCTTGGATGATGAGCTTTGAGATGATAATAGGGTTGTAATATGTTAGAAGCTATAAATTTCATAGGGTTAAGTTTAGGGACGTGTAAGGAGTGTTAAAAGACTTAATTACCCTTAAAATAACTCAAAACGGAGTGTTTTTGGCACTTGGAACTGACATAGGCGGTGCCCAAGTGATTGCCTAAGCTAGGTTGGGCGGCGCCTAACGAATCGCCTATGCTTGGGTTAGGCGGCGCCTAACGAATCGCCTATCCTTACTGTCTCTCAGACAAATGAGCATAACTTTATGCTCGGATATTGGATTAAGGAGAAATTGGTATCATTGGAAAGCTAATTTGATTCTCTACAATTTGGTGGGTCTAAATTAGTCAAAATACCACATTAATATTGATTTATACTCATTCAAAGATGACCCTTGCAAAATCGAACACTAAAATTTGATTGATTCAAAAACTCTTAGCTTGTATTACCTTAAATGACTCATATGAACATGCTTAATGCCTCATAAGCTATCCTATCACTAGGATATTACTCAAGCATGAATCACAGGATAGTAGATTTCATATATAGGAATACTTATTCCCTTCCTAGCTTAGAAACATGCGGGGTATTACAATATCTCCCCCTTGGGAACATTCATCCTCGAATGAGAATTTACTGAGAAGGGATACAAGACAATAGAACCTGAACTGAACATAAAGAACTGAATTTTGATCTCATGACTGACATGCTAAACATACTAAACGCGTGTATATCTGTTGCATGGACAACTGACACATGAATACATGACTGAGTATGAAATGGTTAATAGTTACCAAGTTTATACTGGAAACATGAATATGAAACTGAATAAGATTAAAAAGACTTGTTACTTTGAGCTTGATCTGAATTGGCAGGGAAGAGGTGAGGATACTTGGTACGCATATCTACTTCTTCTTCTCAAGTGGTTCCCTCATGAGACTGATTTTGCCAAAGAACCTTGACTAGAGGGAATTCTTTGTTCCTCAATCTACAAGTCAGATAATCTAAGATTTTGACTGGAATGTCTTCATAGGAGAAGCTATTCTGAATGTCGATGCTCTGAATAGGGACAAAAACTGTTGGGCCACCTATGCACTTCTTTAGCAAAGAGACATGGAAGACTAGATGGATTGAGGCTAGATCTGAAGGCAACTCAAGCTCATAAGCTACCTTACCGAAGTGACAAATAATTTTGAAGGGACCGACATACCGGGGACTGAGTTTCCCTTTCTTTCCGAACCTTTTGACTCTCTTCATGGGAGAGATCTTAAGATAGACATAGTCATTGACCTCAAACTCAAGATCCTTTCTATGAACATCTGCATAGGACTTCTATCGGCTCTGAGCAGCCTGGAGTCTCTCTCTGATCAACTGAACTTTCTCTAAGGCATCGAATACTAAGTCAGGACCTATGATTTAGGCCTCACTAACTTCGAACCAACCAATCGAAGATCTATATCTCCTATAGAGAGCTTCAAACGGAGCCATCTATATACTAGAATGATAGCTATTGTTGAATGCAAACTCAATCAAAGGCAAGTGGTCGTCCCAACTTTCCTTGAAGTCAATTGCACACGCCCTTAGCATATCTTCAAGAGTCTGAATGGTCCTCTCTGCTTGACCATCTGTCTGAGGATGAAATGTTGTGATGAGATGGACTTGGGTACCGAGACCCTTTTGGAATGCTTTCCAAAAGTGAGAAGTGAACTAGGTACCTCTGTCTGAGATGATAGATAATGGAACACCATGTAACCAGAATAACTCCCTAATATAGGTTTGGCATAATCCTCGGTGGAATAAGAAGTGCAAATAGGAAGGAAATGAGCTGACTTGGTCATTCTATCTATAATGACCCAGACTGAATCATTCTGATCACGAGTTCTAGGCAAACCCATCACGAAGTCCATGTTAACTTATTCCCACTTCCAAGTAGGAATGGTGAACTCTTACATGGAACCACTAGGTTTTTGATGCTCTATCTTAACCTGCTAACATGTACAACACTTAGCCACAAACTCTGCAACATCTCTCTTCATCCCACTCTACCAATAGATCTCCTGCATGTCGCGGTACATCTTATTGGCCCCTCGATGAATAGAGTATTGCGCATCATGCGCTTCTACAAGTATTCGATGCCTCAATTCATCTACTCCTTGAACACATAGACAACCTTGACAATGAAGAACACTATCTCCCCCTTGGTAAAAAACCTCGACTTTCTAATTCTGAACTAACTCTTTGAGCTTGACAAGGCTAGGATCCCTGTCTTGTTTCTGTCTCGAAAACTATAGTTGACTCTTAACTACTATGAACATATACATCACCCTCTGAAGAATCGACTAAGTGAACTCCTAGTCTGGCAAGCTGATGGATCTCCTGAGCCATCTTTTTATTACTATCCTCAACGTGAGAAATACTACCTATGGTAAGTCGACTGAGAGCGTCGACCACAATATTGGCCTTGCCCGGATGATAAAAGGGGTCAAAACCTGGAGAGAGGAGAGGGGGTCAATATGGAAGTACTAGTATGCAAAGTAATCCCAAATAAAACTTTTATACAAGTAAAATAGTGGAGAGAAATTTGTTAAAACATCATGCATAAACAGTTCTAAAAATACATGGGCACTTTCTGAAAATCATAAGTCATTCTTGTCAATGCACTGTCTGTTCTTTGTATTACTTCTGAGTTAGGTGGTACGCCTGTACAATTCTAAAATCCCACGGGCTGTATGGAATCCACCATTGACTCGGTGGGGAAGCCCCTAACATGAGCGTGCCACAAGGGTTGGAGTATCTATTTCTGATACGCCACATGGCACTAGGCTAGCGTAATGTAAAATACCCAGATTGGCAAATCACGGTTTTGAGAAATGAGTTGTCTGAACTCATGCCTCCTTTAGGGAACCACCTAATATCTCTTTATGCCTAGTTTTAACCACTTCTAAACATACATCATTCTAAATCTTAAAATCTGAAAGACTGATTTCAAACATCCATTCTATTCTATTCTGAATTATTATGGCATAATGTGAATTGGTATCGTCACACCAAGACTTGCAAGTCCTATTTCTGTGCCATAGTACAATAAGCATGATCTTTTATTAAAACATAGTTCAGACCACCCAAACATGCAAATAGTATAAGAGATTTTATGTTCTGAAGCATAAATCAAAACTATGCAAGAATCCTTTAAACATATGGTGGTCATGTTCTTTTGGCAAAATCATGCACTCTTTCTTTATTTGAATATTTTCAACATTTATCAACAAAACTACTCTCTCTTTTGAAATCCAAATTTTAATCCAATCATAACATAATTTAAGACATTTTAAAACATGCTTTTCAAGGATGCATTCAAAACATCTATAGCATATGATAAGTAAAGGAAAATCAAAGCAAGAGAGGGATTTTACATAAGTCATGCTCTTAATTAAATCATCAACCTTAAAACACTAGAATACATATATATACAACTTTGAATCAATGTGGAGGAAGGTCAAAAGACCAAAACAATACCGTCAAGATTTCTAAAACATGAATGTATTGATAAATCTGAAAACCCCTTTCTTAAAATCACGATTTCTATGCCCATGAGATTTTAGGTAAACCACACGTACCTCGATTATGAAGACTGGTGGCTGATCCTTGAATCCTACGGTTTGGAGATTCCAAATCTCTGATTAATTTCAAAAACCCACGGTTGAATCTTGTGTGTCTTGGAGGAAAAGCATATGAACTAGGGTTTTTTTTTAGGAAAATCTTGAGAATGTCGTATATTATGCTTGTAGAGGTCTTAAATCTCCTGTTTGGATGTTTTAAGAGACTTGGAAAATTCTAAACTACCCTTGTTAACTTCTAAATGAAACTGGAAAAATTCAAACTGGGAACCCGACCTTATGGGCTACCACAACGCGCCACTATCGCGGTGGCTCACAGCAAATTGACGAATGGGAATTTGGCCCACTCTGTAATGCACCACCATCATGGAGTCTCACTGGAAATTGACCATCGGCATCTACACCCTCTCCGCAATGCGCCAAGGACAAGAATGACGGTGTTTTATGACTAGGACTTAAATTAACCATAACTCCTTCACTGCGTGTCCGTTTTGGACGAATCTTATGTTGACGGAAAACTTATTCAATCATCTACATAATCAAAAGTTGAAATCTAAGGAATTCCATAGGGAAATTAAATCATTATTAAAGCCAATGCTTGATACTTTAGGGATAAAAATTCAGCTAGGAAAACTTTGGGGCGTTACAATATATTTGTATCCTAATCGTAAATTATCATTTAACATTTAGACACTATTCAACTAAAGACATGACCCACACTCCTTGCGTTCTTCGTTCTTTCCCTCCACTCCTATAGTGAATTCATTTTGAGTGTTGGATTTCCACTAAAGTTCATGACTCTTTAGAATTGTAAAGTAAGAATACAAGAACAATCACATGACATTATAAACATATAAGCCAACCTTTAAAAAATAATTAAGTAATCATGTTGTAGGATCAACCCTAGAAGGAAGGTTTTTAACCCCTTATAATCTTATAAAGAATCACCATTGATAAATTCGTAGAATAAAACTATGAGAAAGAAAATTAAAAGAAAAAAGAATCCTAGTTCGAGCTTCTTAATGTCTGCCTTTCCTCTCCAAATCATGTATGCGCCCAAGATACTTGTAATTTTGCCTAACTGCTCTTTATATAATTAATAAATTGATCCATAATCTGCCACATAGGAAATTTTCATGACTCAATTTATCCGATCAGGATGGCGTCTACCATAACCCACTTGTAGGCAAGTCAACTCGTAGTTCATGACGACTAGTAATGGACTACTCAATAATATAAGGAAAATAATGCAGAATAAATGAAACAAAGATCAATTACATAAGTGAATCCCAAAACCTGGTGGTATCAGTATAAGAGCTTCTAATATAATAAGAGTACAAAAGTGAAATATGAAGAAAAACACACTGATATGACTTATCTCTAAATACAACATAGAGACTAGTCTAATACATAAGAGAGAGATAAGAAATACTCTAAACATTAGGAGCTCACTCTAAGTCTCCGAATCAAGGCTTCTCCTCACAATGCACTCATCAATGGCGATAACTCGTACTATGATCTATAAGTTGTAGAAGTATAGTATGAGAACCAAGAGAATGGTACTCAATAGGCAACTTTCAACTAACCTCCAAAGATAAAACAGATATATACAATATACAAGAATTATAAACTTACCAATCTTTATGAGAACATCCTCAATTATTCCATTGGGCATCATTATGGTCTTGCTCACCAATTTCAGAATCAAAAGGTATGATACCGGGTCACCTAACCCAAGAGTTTTAAACATGGACAGAGGCATCAAATTGATACTTTCCTCTAAATCAATCAAAGCATAGATTACTTCACCGTCACCAATCTGTATAGGAAGGGTGAAACTCCAGTACTTAATCTTCTCAGGCATCTTTTTTACTACAGCAGAGCTACACTCTTCCATCAATGTCACCACCTTAATATCCTACATCTTCACTTCATTAGTCACCACATCCTTTAAGTACTTGGTGTGCTTAGGCATTCCCGGGAAAACATCTACAGAGGTAAATTAATCAGAAGTTTTTTGAATGTGTCAAAGAACTTCTTAAAACAAACATCCTCTATGGTTTCTTGAATCTTAACGATAACGGTAGCGAGTGGTCTTTCCTTCTCAATAGCTTTAGTCTTTGGGTACTCAAACTTCCTAAATTATCAACAACTTTGTTTGTAACTAGTCGAGAAAATAGCTCTACATCTACCACCTTATTTGTCTTTAGAGGTCTATGATTTATCTTTTTACCACTCCTCAGTGTGATTTTCATTACTTGTTCTGAAGGTTCTTTGTAACTTGGCAAACCACCTTGGGCCTGGTATTTTGTGCCTGCTGCAATTGCCCCAACTGCTGCTTTAACTTTTTTTATGCAATTTGCTAATTTTTTATACCAACTGCCATCTTCTCTTGATTAGCCAGTATTTTTTATAGTGTTTCCTTAATGTTACTGGCCGATTTGTTATACTGTGGCCACTAAAACTGTTGTTGTTGGTTGTTACAACAAGAATAAATGGATTGAGTTAACGACTTTTGGTTGTAGACTTACCATAATTCATCTTTTGAGCATTGGCCTCAAAATTAATGGATTCAGGATTTTCACCACACAAGTCTGTAGAGTAGCCATTATTTCCACAAATCTCCTACCATACTGGAGCCTGATGCACTGTATTAACTTGAGCCTGAGGTTGTTGCACACTGATATACCCAAATTACACATCTCTTATGAGAGAGTAAGTGGTCTTTGAAAATTATATAACCCAACTAGGTTGGTGTAGAATCTGTAACACCTCAATTCGCTGAACTGGAATGCTACACGATGCTCATGACCCCGAGGGACCACAAGCTAACCCATGACTAATATCTGTACCTGCATACTGCAAATCATGATATAATAATGCAGAATACATAGAACTATAAGGCAATAAGGTTAAACTGAATAAAACCATATGGGTGAAAATACCCAAAACAACTCAATCTGAACGTAAATCTGAATATAAATCTGAAAGCCTCTAAACTATCTGAATAAGGAGTTGAAGGAACATATCTCTAACTAACTCCGTAAAACTTAACTGAAGAAATAAGTAAATGAATCAAATCATATTGTCCTCAAATCAATGAGGACTCACTGTGTCTCTGCGACTGGAATACTAGCGCTACTGCTGGGCTGGAGCTCATGTCTCGGAACCTATGGTGTAACATGAAAAGAAAGCACCATAGCGCAAATGCGTCAGTACAACTAGAGTACTAAGTATACGAGGAAGGTAGGCTGAATATAAAGGGTTTCATGCATGAACAACACTGACTAACTAATATGAATGAGGGAGTGCAAACAACCATATATAGAAACTGGGACCGTGAATACGCGATAGCATGACCTGTAAGCTAATACATGGTTTACTGATAACTATCATGACTGATACAGAAACTGATAACATGGATGACTATATCTGATAGTCCTATATATACTAAAATCTGAATAACTCCCTGCGTTCTTTTACTGAGACTGATACTAAAATGATGGGAAGTATTGTTTAACCGACATGCCCCATGTATACCGTTATGGCTAAGCTGGGGTCCAATCTCTGCCCCGACTAGAGGGGTATCAATACCGTGCCACGGGTAAGGACAGCCTATGAGTGACCCTTATCTGGCGGGTACTCATTGAGAATGGTGGAAACCCTAAATTGATGGGTTAAGCCACCTCATCAACCCTAATCTGATGGGTTAAGATGTCTTAACCTATGCTGGCTACATAAATCTGGAACACAAGGATGATTACTAAGAATCACACCCTGAACTGGCGGGTGAGTTCCCATCCTTGGGTTCACTCGGTCCTAACCTCTACTCGCATATGGAGGGATTCGACATGAATAACTGACTGTGCATGACTTAATATTACTGAATTCCATTGACTAGTAGAATGTTACTGATATCTGACAACTGACTAAGATCATGAGGTTTTCTTGAGTCATATGACTGACTGAAGTCTATGGAATCATAGCTTGAGTTTGTATATCGTGAAACATGACATGGCTCTAGGCACACAGATATAGTTTTTGGGTACAAGTACCCCCAGACTCGATGGAAGAAAACTGATACACATGACTGACTTGATTAGAAGAGTAGATTCCATAATTTATAATATCATAAGTAGGGATCTCATACTAAACATGGTTATCAATGATGTATTGTATGGAAAGAATTTCATATCACATGGAAGTACTTGCACAATCTTAATATCATGTTCATTGCATAATCATATTGGCAACACATACCAATAGCATGGAAGTACATGTGGATTGCATGGTTATCATACATCTTGTTCATAAGTAGGATTTTCAAGTAAACATAGCATAATCTCATAAGAATAGTTCATGAGTATTCCAACAACATTTGCAAGGCACATTATCAACATAGAAGTCATTAGAACCTAAGGGCATATCATGAATCCTTCACTTAGTCATAATTTATCTATATTACATGATTTCTAGTTTCTTAGGCATTTTATCAAACACCTTACATGCACATCTTAAGCATAGGTGAAATCATCAAATTATACATCATGAACAACAAAATTTACATGTTTTCAACTAATATGATATCATGAAATTCAAAAAAAATATATAAAGATTCTATCTTGGGAATCACCCAATATCAACAACATGATCATCAACACCCAACAATATAGAAATCATACTTTATAATGAAAAAGAGGGTTTTTGAGCTTTATCAATGAAGGGGATCCATAAATCAATTCACGCATACCTTAGAAGGAAGATTCTTGATAATTAACGAAGGAATTTCCTTGAAATCAGATCTTCAAGCTTAGTTACACAACCCTAGTTGTTTTTCTCTTTTAGTGCTCTTGGATGATGAGCTTTGAGATGATAATAGGGTTGTAATATGTTTATAAGCTATAAATTTCATAGGTTTAAGTTTAGGGACATGTAAGGAGTGTTAAAAGACTTAATTACCCTTAAAATAACTCAGAACAGAGTATTTTTGGCACTTGGAACTGACTTAGGTTGTGCCCAAGTGATTGCCTAAGCTAGGTTGAGCGGCGCCTAACCAATCGCCTATGCTTGGGTTGGGCGGCGCCTAACGAATCGCCTATCCTTACTGTCTCTCACGAAAATGGGGATAACTGTTCGCTCGGGTATTGGATTAAGGCGAAATTGGTATCATCAGAAAGCTAATTTGATTCTCTACAATTTGGTGGTTCTAAATTAGTCAAAATACCACATTAAAATCGATTTATACTCATTCAAACATGACCCTTGCAAAATCGAACACTAAAACTTGATTGATTCAATAATTTTTAGCTTGTATTACCTTAAGTGACTCATATGAACATGCTTAATGCATCATAAGCTATCCTATCACTAGGATATTACTCAAGCATGAATCACAGGATAGGAGATTTCATACATAGGAATACTTATTCACTTCCTAGTTAGAAACATGCGGGGTATTACAATATCTCCCCCTTGGGAACATTCATCCTCGAATGAGAATTTACTGAGAAGGGATACAAGACAATAGAACCTGAACTAAACATAAAGAACTAAATCTTGATCTCATGACTGACATGCTAAACATACTGAACTCGTGCATATCTGATGCACGGACAACTGACAGTTGAATGTACGACTGAGTATGAAATGGTTATTAGGTACCAAGTTTATACTGGAAACATGAATGTTAAACTGAATAAGATTAATGAGACTTGTTACTTGTAGCTTGATCTAAATTAGCAGGGAAGAGGTGAGGATACTTGGTACGCATATCTACTTCTGCTTCCCAAGTGGCTCCCTCATGAGACTGATTTTGCCAAAGAACCTTGACTAGAGGGAATTCTTTGTTCCTCAATCTACGAGTCTGATAATCTAACATTTTGATTGGAATTTCTTCATAGGAGAAGCTATTCTGAATGTTGATACTCTGAATAGGGACAACAACTGCTGGGCCACCTATGCACTTCTTTAGCAAAGAGACATGGAAGACTGGATGGACTGAGGCTAGATCTGAAGGCAACTCAAGCTCATAAGCTACCTTGCCGAAGCGACAAATAATTTTGAAGGGACCGACATACCGGGGACTGAGTTTCCTTTTCTTGCCGAACCTTTAGACTCCCTTCATGGGAGAGATCTTAAGATAGACATAGTCATTGACCTCAAACTCAAGATCCTTTCTACGAATATCTGCATAGGACTTATATCGGCTCTGAGCAGCCTGGAGTCTCTCTCTGATCAACTAAACTTTCTCTAAGGCATCGAATAGTAAGTCAGGACCTATGATTTAGGCCTCACTAACTTCGAACCAACCAATTGGAGATCTACACCTCCTACCATAGAGATCTTCAAACGGATCTATCTGAATACTAGAATGATAGCTATTGTTGTATGCAAACTCAATCAAAGGCAAGTGGTCGTCCCAACTTCCCTTGAAGTCAATTGCACACGCCCTTAGCATATCTTCAAGAGTCTAAATGGTCCTCTCTGGTTGACCATCTGTCTGAGGATAAAATGCTGTGATGAGATGGACTTGGGTACCAAGACCCTTTTGGAATGCTTTCCAAATGTGAGAAGTGAACTGGGTACCTCTGTCTGAGATGATAGATAATGGAACACCGTGTAACCAGAATAACTCCCTGATATAGAGTTTGGCATAATCCTCGGTTCAATAAGAAGTACAAACAAGAAGAAAATGAGCTGACTTGGTCATTCTATCTATAATGACACAGACTGAATCATGCTGATGACGAGTTCTAGGTAAACCCATCACGAAGTCCATGTTAACTTATTCCCACCTCCAAGTAGGAATGGTGAACTCTTGCATCAAACCACTAGGTTTTTTATGCTCTATCTTAACCTGCTAATATGTAGAGCACTTAGCCACAAACTCTGCAACATCTCTCTTCATCCCACTCTACCAATAGATCTCCTACATGTCGCGGTACATCTTAGTGGCCCCTGGATGAATAGAGTATCGCACACCATACGCTTCTACAAGTATTCGATGCCTTAATTCATCTACTCCTGGAACACATAGACAAACTTGACAATGAAGAACACCATCTCCCCCTTGGTAGAAAACCTCGACTTTCTAATTCTGAACTAACTCTTTAAGCTTGACAAGGCTAGGATCCCTGTCTTGTTTCTGTTTCGCCTCAAAAACTAGAGTTGACTCTTAACTACTATGAACACATACATCACCCTCTAAAGAATCGACTAAGTGAACTCCTAGTCTGGCAAGCTGATGGATCTCCTGAGCTATTTTTTCTTACTATCCTCAACGTGAGAAATACTACCTATGGTGAGTCGACTGAGAGCGTCGGCCACAACATCGGCCTTGCCCGGATGATAAAAAACACTCATGTCATAATCCTTCAAGATCTCTAACAACCTCCTCTGGCGAAGATTGAGATCTTTCTTGGAAATACATACTGGAGACTTTTATGGTCTATGAAAACATCTACATGAACTCCATAGAGATAATGCCTCCAAATCTTTAAGGCAAAAACTACCGCTGCTAACTCAAGATCATGAGTAGGATAATTCTTCTCATGTGGCTTTAACTGTCTGGAGTCGTAGGCTATGAACTTACCGTACTGCATGAGGACACAACCTAAACCCACTCTGGATGTATCATAATAGACTACAAAATCATCTGAACCATCTAGAATAGCTAGAACTGGAGCGGAGGTGAGTCGAGTCTTCAACTCTTGAAAGCTCTTCTCACATGAATCTGACCACTGAAACTTAATCTTCTTCTGAGTCAATCTGGACATGGGAGATGTAATAGAAGAAATCCCTCGACAAACCGTCTATAATAGCCAGCCAAAACCAAGAAACTCCTAATATCTGATGGAGATATGGGTCTGGGCCAGTTTATTACTACCTCGGTTTTCTGAGGATCTACTCTAATTCCATCACCCAAAACAATATGGACAAGGAATGCTACAGATCTTAAACAAAAATTGTACTTGCTGAACTTAGAGAATAATTGGTGATCCTTGAGAGTCTGAAGAACAATCCTGAGATGGTCTGCATGATCACGCTCTGTGCGAGAATAGACTAGAATATCATTTATGAATACTATGATAAAAATATCCAAGTACTGCTTCAACACACGGTTCATCAAATCCATAAAATCTGCAGGGTCATTGGTAAGACCAAATGACATGACTAAAAATTCAAAGTGACCATACCGAGTATGGAAAGCTGTCTTTGAAATGTCACATTCTCTTACTCTGAGCTGATAATAGCCTGATATAAGGTCTATCTTGGAGAAGTAACTAGCACCCTGAAGTTAGTCAAATAGATCATCAATCCTAGAAAGAGGATATCAGTTCTTGATTGTAACCCTGTTGAGTTGACGGTAATCAATACACATCCTGAGAGAAAAGTCTTTCTTGCATATGAATAATACTGGCACACCCCATGGGGAAACGTTGGGCCTGATGAATCCCTTATCTAACAGATCCTTCAACTGATCTTTCAGTTCTTTGAGTTCTACTGGTGCCATTCTGTATGGAGGAATAGAAATAGGTTGAGTATCTTGAAGAATGTCTATGCCGAAGTCTATTTTCCTTTCGGGAGAAATGCCTGGAAGATCTTCAGGAAAGACATCTAAGTATTCATTAACAACAAGGACTGTTTCGAGGCTAGGATATTCAAAATTGGAACCTTTAACATGCACGATATGATACAAACAACCCTTAGAAATCATTTTCCTTACCCGAAGGTAGGAAACAAGTTGACCCCTGAACGCTGAAATACTACCTTTCCACTCTAGGACGGGCTCATTTGGGAACTGAAACTGAACTATCCTATTTCTATAGTTGACTATGGAATAACAGGAATAAAGCCAATCCATGCCAATAATGACATCAAAATCATTCATCTCAGCCTCCACTAAATCTGCTGACGTGGATTTTTGAGATATCATAACCGAGCAGTTCCTGTATATCCGCCGAGCTATGATGGTTTTACCCACTGGTGTAGAGACTGAGAAGGGCTCTACTAGGACTTCAGAACTGATTCCGAAATCACCTTCTATGTATGGAGTAACAAAAGACAAAGATGCACCTGGGTCTAGCAAAGCATAAACATGAACATGGAAAATCTTTAATGTGCCAGTAACGACATTAGGAGAATTTTCCTGATCCTACCGGGACTGAAGAGCATAGAGTATGTTGGGGCTTTGCCCACTGGTAGTACCAGAAATGGCACCCTGCTGGTTCGAGCGACTTGACTAAGCTGTAGAATGATTTTGCTGACCCTGAAGACTTGACTGCAGACACTCCCTAATCCTGTGGCCAGGATTGCCACAACTAAAACAGACATCACTACCGGCTCTGCAAATGCCCTTGTGGTTCTTACCACAAGTCTGACAAAGGGGATTCATTCGGGCACTGCTAACACTGCCCTAAGATTTAGAGCCTGGAACTTTGTCTTTATTGTCGTCTCTGAACTTCGGCCCTGGAGCGCTGGCAGAGGAAGGAGTTGGAACGGCTGACTTAGAGCAAAATTGTGAACGGTTTCCTCCATCTGACTTGGGGTGAGCAAAGTTGAAATTACCTGACCTTGCTCTCTTGTTCTGCCTCTCCCTAGTCTTAAACTTCTGCTCTTCTACTTACTGGGCATGGTTCATGAGTCTGGCTAAGGTCATATCACTGATCAGTATCGCAGACCTACACTCATTTACCATGTTATCATTTACCCCTGACACGAACTTGCTCATCTTAGCTCTATTGTCTACAACTACATGAGGAGCATACCTGTATAGCTAAGTAAATCTGAGAGAATACTCCCTAACCATCATATTCCCCTGCCTGAGGTTGATAAACTCAAGAACTTTGGCTTCCCTCAGCTCTTGGGGAAAGAATCCATCTAAGAAGGCTGTGACAAATTCCTCCTACTCGATAGGGCCTATATCATCTAACCTCTCAGACTTCTACTGTTTGTACCAATCATAAGCAACATCCTGTAACTGGAAGGTGGCTAACTCAGCACTCTCAATAGAAGTAACACCCATGATGTCAATGACCTTCTGGACTTGGTCAATGAACTCCTGAGGGTCCTCATCAGACTTAGACCCATGGAAAGATGGAGGGTTCATTCGGGTGAAGTCTTAAACCCTAGCTGCTTTGGGATTGGCCACTGGATTGGCCAAAATGACTGGTGGCCGTTCATTCTGTGCAGCCATGGACTGAGCAAGTATGGTAAATGCGACTCAAAACTCCACATGGGAAACATGTTCTCCCAAAGGATCTTCGGGCTGAGGAGGTAGCTGGTTTCTTCTCTTTGGGGCCACGGTCTGGAATAAGAGAAGAATGGACTAGACTGAGAGTTTAACTTGTGATTATGCTCACTAGAATGACATGAATACTGAAGAAAGGGGACTGTTCCTAAAACATCTTATAGCCTCTTGCACATAAATGTGGCACGCAACACACCCATGTATAAGACTGTACTAGATGCGGCTTTCAGACTTCCTAGGACTCTATTGAAGCTTAGGTTCTGATACCAAGTTTGTAACACCCCGATTCACTGAACCGGAATGCTACACAGTACCCATGACCCTGAGGGACCACAAGCTAACCTATGACTGATATATGTACCTGTATACTGCAAATAATGACCCCAAGGGACCACAAGCTAACCTATGACTTATATCTGTACCTGTATACTGCAAATTATGATATAATAATATGGAATACGTAGAACTGTAAGGCTATAAGGTTTAACTGAATAAAACCATATAGGTGAAAATACCCAAAATAACTCAATCTGAACGTAAATCTGAACATAAATCTGAAAGCCTCTAAACTATCTGAATAGGGAGTTGAAGGAATATGTCTCCAACTAACTCTGTAAAACTGAACTGAAGAAATAAATAAATGAATCAAATCATATTGTCCTCGAATCAATGAGGACTCACTATATCTCTGCGACTGGAATGCTACCGCCACTGCTAGGCTGGAGCTCGTATCTCAGAACCTATGATTTAAAATGAAAAGAAAGCACCATAGCACAAATACGTCAGTACAACTGGAGTACTGAGAATACGAGGAAGGTAGGCTGAACATAAAGGTTTCATGCATGAACAACACTGACTGACTAATATGAACCAGGGAGTGCAAAAAACCATATATAAAAACTGGGACCGTGAATACGTGATAGCATGACCGGTAAGCTAATACATGGTTTACTGATAACTGTCATGACTGATACTGAAACTGATAACATGGATAACTGTATCTGACAGTCCTGTATATACTGAAATCTGAATAACGCCCTGAGTTTTTTAACTGAGACTGATACTAAAACTGTGGGAAGTAATGTTTAACTGACATGCCCCATGTATGCCATTATGGATAAGCTGGGGTTCAATCTCTGCCCCGACTGGAGGGGTGTCAATACCGTGCCACAGGTAAGGACAGCCTATGAGTAACCCTTATCTGGCGGGTACTCAATGAGAACGGTGAGAGTCCTAAACTGACGGGTTAAGCCACTTCATCAACCCTAATCTGATGGGTTAAGATGTCTCAACCTACGCTGGCTACGTAGTTCTGGAACACAAGGATGACTACTAAGAATCACACCCTAAACTGGTGGGTGAGTTCCCATTCTTGGGTTCACTCGGTGCTAATCTCTACTCCCATATGGAGGGACTCGACATGAATAACTGACTGTGCATAACTTAATCTTACTGAATTCCGTTGACTGGCGAAATGTTACTGATATCTGACAACTGACTAAGATCATGAGGTTTTCCTGAGTCACATGACGGATTGAAGTCTATGGAATCATAGCTTGAGTTTGGATATCGTGAAACATGACATGGCTCTAGGCACACAACTATAGTTTTTGGGTACAAGTACCCCCAGGACTCGATGGAAGGAAACTGACACATTTGACTGACTTGATCATAAGAGTAGAGTCCATAATTTATAATATCATAAGTAGGGATCTCATACTAAGCATGGTTATCAACAATGTATTGTATGGAAAGGATTTCATATCACATGGAAGTACTTGCACA
>NC_061117.1:150506673-150511606 GCF_002878395.1 Capsicum annuum
CATACTTAGTATGGTTATCAACAATGTATTGTATGGAAAGGATTTCATATCACATGGAAGTACTTGCACAATCTTAATATCATGTTCATTGCATAATCATATTGGCAACACATACCAATAGCATGAAAGTTCATGTGGATTGCATGATTATCATACATCTTGTTCATAAGTAGGATTTTCAAGTAAACATAGCATAATCTCATAAGAATAGTTCATGAGTATTCCAACAAC
This sequence comes from Capsicum annuum, assembly GCF_002878395.1. Lineage (NCBI taxonomy): Eukaryota > Viridiplantae > Streptophyta > Magnoliopsida > Solanales > Solanaceae > Capsicum > Capsicum annuum. The sequence continues at coordinate 150,506,905 of NC_061117.1, forward strand.
ATTTACAAGGCACATTATCAACATAGAAGTCATTGAAACGTAAGGGCATATCATGAATCCTTCACTTACTCACAATTTAGCTATATTGCATGATTTCTAGTTTCTTAGGCATTTTATCAAACACCTTACATGCACATCTTAAGCATAGGTGAAATCATCAAATTATACATCATGAGCAACAAAATTTACATATTTTCAACTCATATGATATCATGAAATTCAAAAAAAATATATAATGATTCCATCTTGGGAATCACCCAATATAAACAACATGATCATCAACACCCAACAATATAGAAATCATACTTTATAATGAAAAAGAGGGTTTTTGAGCTTTATCGATGAAAGGGATCCATAAATCAATTCACGCATACCTTAGAAGGAAGATTCTTGATGATTGACAAAGGCTCGAAATCGGATCTTCATTCTTAGTTACACAACCCTAGTTGTTTTTCTCTTTTAGTGCTCTTGGATGATGAGCTTTGAGATGATAAAAGGGTTGTAATATGTTTAGAAGCTATAAATTTCATAGGGTTAAGTTTAGGGACGTGTAAGGAGTGTTAACAGACTAAATTACCCTTAAAATAACTCAAAACGGAGTGTTTTTGGCACTTGGAACTGACTTAGGCAGTGCCCAAGTGATTGCCTAAGCTAGGTTGGTCGGCGCCTAACCAATCGCCTATGCTTGGGTTGGGCGGCGCCTAACCAATCGCCTATGCTTGGGTTGGGCGGCGCCTAACCAATCGGCTATCCTTACTGTCTCTCTCAAAAATGGGCATAACTTTTTGCTCAGGTACTGGATTAAGGCGAAATTAGTATCATTGGAAAGCTAATTTGATTCTCTACAATTTGGTGGGTCTAAATCAGCTAAAATACCATATTAACATCGAGTTATTCTCATTCAAAGATGACCCTTGAAAAATCAAACACTAAAACTTGATGGATTCAAAAACTCTTAGCTTGTATTACCTTAAGTGACCCATATGAACATGCTTAATGCATCATAAGCTATCCTATCACTAGGATATTCATTGTAAGTCATGTACTGAAGCATGAATCACAATATAGAGGATTTCATACGTAGGAACACTTATTCACTTCCTAGCTTAGAAACATGCGGGGTATTACAAATCCCATAAGGAATATAGTGCTAATTAAGTTGTATGCAGATTAGTTGTCTTTTAATCGTTCGTTTCTGTAAAATAAATAAGGGGGATTTGATTCAGTTCATAAATTAATGGTTTCAGTTTAATAAGAAGAAATACGTGTAGTAGTATTCAAATTCAGTGAAACGGCAAGCTAGGGTTATGTCCACCTTGTAGTTTTCAATACGTTCTAACTATGGGCTTTACGAATTCTTACATACATCGTGCTTACAGAGAAATGCATTGTATTTAATATCATAATCCTAGTGTTTCTCAACCATCAAGGACTAATTCACTTTAGTTCTCTCGAATCAAAAGTGTTTACCAAAAATAATACAAAATCTCCAAGTAGTTAATCCTGCTAAGGTATTAACATATGAAATAGGGGTTGGGAATCCTATTTTCTTGTCACTACTCTCTTTTTAGAACATCAACCTTTCTTTCGAACAAGTTGCATTTTAAGGCATATCCTCTATATTTGAAACCACGAGAATTCAAGATAAGCGAAGAGAGTATGATGTAAACAAATCAATGCATAATAAACTCAAAACCCAAAGTGATAGATTGTATGCAACAAGGCTTCAATAACCCTAACTAATAAACTTAGCACTCATGCTTACAACGGAAATCACAATAGAAATATTCATCATACCAAAAACTAGAAGACGATCTTGGTGGAGAAGATGAATAGCATTTCTCCCTTGGTGTAAGCCGCCTCTTTCCTCTCTCAAAATAATACAGAATAATGAATAATGAATAAAAATTTAGAATTAAACCTTTTAATAATATTTTCTCTCATAATTGCCTTCTAAGTCCCTAAACTAATTATAAATGACAAACTAGTCTTGGACATAGTTTCTAGGCGCCACATTTGGTCCAGACTACTACTCTCTCTTGTGTCATATGCCATCCACATTCCATAGTCCCATTATGTCTTCATATACTTCATTAATACTTGAAATCATGCTAATCATATCGGTTAGCTCAATTACATAGAAGTAGAGTAAAAACAAAAGAAACTGCCCACTTTATTCTCTAAACTTAGCTAAAATATGGATAAGTTATGGTTTTTAGTCTTATAAATACACCTAAGATCACACACCCAACTTTTTGAATTGATTTATCAATTGACTGTTCTTAGTTAAAAGTTGGTTGGCTAAGATTGTTATGCTATCAACTTCAATCATATCCAAAACCATTTTCACTGAGCTCCTTGAGGTATCACCATGCCAATCTAGATTTCCTTATGTAATCTGGTTAAATAAGGTGTATAGCTTATCATAATTCTTTTCTAAAGCCTAACCAGCGCAGCTGAATCTAGAAAAAATTTTGTGTTATAGTCAATTACCTTAACAATAGTGTAATCTAGTACCTCATTAGACTGTAGGTGATGTGGACGGTCCCAAAGAAAAGCTTTAAACATCTCCCTAGCATGATATAATTTATCATATGGCCTCTGATTTAACTTAAAAATCTCACTGCAAATTCTTACAATCTTTCTAGATGAGAAGAATTGGATGAGGAACTTTTGGGATACATTATCCCAAGTTGTAATTGAACCTGCCGGCTCAGCATTCAACCACTTTTTTTCTCCACCTAAAAGTGAAAAGGAGAAAAATGGCAGCCTCACATAATCAGTTGACACACTCATCAGGATAAATGTGTCACTGATTTCTAAGAAATTCTGTAAGTGAACCTGTGGATCTTCATGTGAGAGCCCAGTGAATTGACCATTGTTGTCCAAAATCTAAACCATGTTCTGCTTCAATTCAAATCTACCTCCAACATTCGGTCTACAAATAGCAGAGATCATATTTTTTGCGAGTGGGTTTTCCCCTTTGCATACTGCCTTGTGGGTTGGTGGATCCTCGTCTATGGGAGCAGGAATATCTTGTTTCTAGTAAATATACATAATACGGTAAATAAGGACTACTTCTCTCTTACATTGACGTAAGTGTTTCTCAGGCAAGAGGTCTGGTCTAATCAACTTCCTATCCCTTTTTAGATTACAAGTCTGTTACATGTTCCTACAAATTCTGAAGCCAATATCAAGTGAAAAGCACTAAAGAAATCAAAAACTAAAACTAAAACTATGATGGTTGCCAAACTGGAAGTCCCCGGCAACAGGGCAAAAAACTTGTTGCGCCCAAGTACACATGCAAGTGTACGTGGTCCACCCAATTAATAAAGTGGCCTTATTAAAATCCAAGTATTGATACCACAGGGACTAGTGTTAAGAAACTATTCAATTCTAGATCAACGATTAAGATTAAATCAGTACTAATGTAACCACAAGATTGTTTGAGAGTAAACTTAACACTGTGGTAAATTAAAGGTTCTTGAAAAAAATGGAGAAAATTAGGGTTAAGGAACTAAGAACAATCATACTACATTAAAGAACTTCATTGGTTAGGTTAATTATCTTGTTTGTTGGTTCATGGGGTCCATACTATAACTATGGCCTTACGAACCTCTAATCTATTATCTAACTTAGCCCCACAACTATACATTGAGAGGGTATGCGAGAAATAAGTCAAGTAAGTTCATATTTAATCCTGTACTTAAAAAAAATAGATAATATAGGTATATTCTTATCCTAAATGAAAATTATGACTCCATTCAGTTAGAAGATTACAATTCTATTTTATCATTCCCTTGTTCTATCCTTTTGCTCCTCCTCCTGGGTTCACAAGATGATTATGCATGTACTTTATGGGTCATAAATCCTTAAAATAATAATACCATGGATAAATAAACAACCATAAACAAGTTAATTCATACCAATAATACTCATGTTCTTGGCCTTAACCCGGGAAAAGGGTGTTTAGCAACTCATAGATGTAACCGTTATCACTATCAATGAATACATATTAAAATCCTTAAAAAACACAAATAATGGAATAAAAACCCTAATTTAAGATTTATCCATCCCTCCATTAAGTAAAAATGTCGTCCAAGGTGTCAAACATAACAACTAAGTGTACTACTTATACTTGGACACAAGCTGCCGATTTTGACTTAGGGTCGTACAATGACCATATCGCGTTACCTAGGGTATGTGGCCTACCCTTATCATGGTTATATACTGTAATTTGTCATTTAGAATGCTCCCAAGGTCGTGTAACGGCCCTAACAAGGTGCCTAAGGTTTGTGGCATACCAATGACTCCAAAACATCCATTTTTTGGTCAAGTCTTGTCCATTGTGTTTGTCCATCCATACCAAGCTTTGTGGTGATGGTTATACTTGATTTACATATTTTTAATCATACTTATATAATCATTATCAACTCACTAAGAATCATATAGAATCAAACACCACGAATGAGAGCTCAAAACAACAAACAATCTAAGACGATGAACGAGTAACTTAAGCTAAGAGTATTAGTTTTGTCCTTTTGATCTTTAACTTGGTGTTTTGTTTTTTGTCTTGTTTCAATTGAAACCTAAAAGCAATAAACAATTTATCACACAGATAATTACAAACTTATACCCTTAGTAACTCATTACACACACAAGAATCCACGAGATCAACTTGAACAACACATAGCTCAAGCTA